>NC_136067.1:1087365820-1087398320 GCF_964261635.1 Lissotriton helveticus | reverse complement strand
AAGAGAAAGAAAAGTCCCAGAAGTCCAGCAGGCTTCCTTGTAAAATGCTGCTGGACATAGAGCGCACCTTCTTTACTGCAAGGCAAATACATTAAAAATGTTGAGGAGAGACAATTTAAAAATACATATTACATGACACAGGACTGGAACCTGCTTTATTATTTCAATAAGTCTTGAAAACAAAGAAGATTTCTCTCCTAAAAGCTGTTAAAAATATGGAACGCTTCACGAATTTGCGTGTCATCCTTGCGCAGGGGCTATGCTAATCTTCTCTGTATCGTTCCAATTTTAGTATATGTGCTGCTGAAGCGAGCACACTTTATTGATGAACTGACAATGTTTATAAACTCTCTAAATCCACAGTCTCTAGACATAGGGTGGCCTGGCAGAGATGCTCAGATGGCCAGTAAGCATTCAAATCTGAGCCAATGGGCAAAAATGTATGAAGAGTAGCAATCCATTATTCTTCACTGCATTCATGGTCCAAGACTTCACACACCGTAAGTATGTAGATTATGCCAGGGTTGCAAAGGCTCATGGTTTGGGCTACAGACAAGGAGCATTGTGACATCACGCTGCCTGTGGAACGTTGATATTAAAGGCGAAACAGCTGCACAGTAGGTTAGGTGAAGTGCTCTGAGTGTGGAAAGGCAGCATGCTTGGGTCCCTGGACAAGGTGAGCCTACGACAAGGTGTCTGAATTTTAACCCCTATTGTAATATTAAACTCCCTTTTGTTGTACCCGCCTACTTACTAAGGAGTTCACAAGCTCAGCCCCACACAGACCTGGAGCTGATTATGTTAACCCAGAGTATTTAAGAAACTGAGCCTGATCTAAAAGATTTTCTTGGATCTAGGACCATTTTGCCTAGCTTTTAGGTCCTTCCTTCTCCTAAAGTCCTTTGTACAACTTAGGAAAACCTCATAGAACAGACTTTCAGGTGGTCAGATGGGTTTCCTTGTGCCTTCACACACACACACACACACACACACACGCTTTCTAGCCCTCTTAAGGACAACAAGATAGGTGCAAATACATAGGGCCAGTGGCGCAATGGATAACGCGTCTGACTACGGATCAGAAGATTGTAGGTTCGACTCCTATCTGGCTCGGAAGGGTTGTAGGTCTCTTTTTCATTATGTTCCTGTGGTATTCTTATTTACCTCAGACTTAATGTAGGTTCAATATTCTCCAGCAGGACTCATCCAGCAGTTGTTCCACGGTAGAGCTGCAGTAATAGGACCACGGCTAGTTAAACGTTTCCCATTTGCTGCTGGACTCTACATGACGGCCGTCACGTGGTGTGCTGCTTTTGTATTTCAACATGGGTCCCTGATTCTCTTAACTACATAAAAAAGCTTGTTGACAAAAGTGTGTGTGCGCGCGAGGGTCTGTGGACGCAGGCAGGTGTGTGCAATTGAATGCTTACCCATTTACATTTGTGAGAGGGACAAACCAACTCCTTGTGGGCTGCAGGCTTACAACTGGTAGCCCCAGTAGCCAGGCAGAACCACAGTTAAGGAGAGAGAGGAAGTTGGTCCATTATTAGAGAAGAACCATGAGCATCTTGCCCTGCTACCTTCTTCCCCTCTCAGCCACGATCGGCCAAGACCTCTCTATTAGGGCGGAGGGTGAACATTTCTTGGACCTCAGAAACTTAGGGATGTAGACCCAATATGTCCTCCAAGCGCCTAGAGACCTGGTGCCCAATCTGGCGTGGTGTTTTTCAGCATACCCGACCAATCTGGTTGCAAGGCAGATTTTAACAGTACTGCTGAAAAGGGACTCCCAGGCATCCCTGAGGCCATCATTTGCATAGGCCCTGCCCTTCTCTTTATCCTGCTTCCCACAAAGCAACTCATCACTAGCAGCAGTATAGATTTGGAGGTGGTGAAGAATAATGACAGGGAGGCTGAAAAAGAGAAAGAAAAGTCCCAGAAGTCCAGCAGGCTTCCTTGTAAAATGCTGCTGGACATAGAGCGCACCTTCTTTACTGCAAGGCAAATACATTAAAAATGTTGAGGAGAGACAATTTAAAAATACATATTACATGACACAGGACTGGAACCTGCTTTATTATTTCAATAAGTCTTGAAAACAAAGAAGATTTCTCTCCTAAAAGCTGTTAAAAATATGGAACGCTTCACGAATTTGCGTGTCATCCTTGCGCAGGGGCCATGCTAATCTTCTCTGTATCGTTCCAATTTTAGTATATGTGCTGCCGAAGCGAGCACACTGTATTGATGAACTGACAATGTTTATAAACTCTCTAAATCCACAGTCTCTAGACATAGGGTGGCCTGGCAGAGATGCTCAGATGGCCAGTAAGCATTCAAATCTGAGCCAATGGGCAAAAATGTATGAAGAGTAGCAATCCATTATTCTTCACTGCATTCATGGTCCAAGACTTCACACACCGTAAGTATGTAGATTATGCCAGGGTTGCAAAGGCTCATGGTTTGGGCTACAGACAAGGAGCATTGTGACATCACGCTGCCTGTGGAACTTTGATATTAAAGGCGAAACAGCTGCACAGTAGGTTAGGTGAAGTGCTCTGAGTGTGGAAAGGCAGCATGCTTGGGTCCCTGGACAAGGTGAGCCTACGACAAGGTGTCTGAATTTTAACCCCTATTGTAATATTAAACTCCCTTTTGTTGTACCCGCCTACTTACTAAGGAGTTCACAAGCTCAGCCCCACACAGACCTGGAGCTGATTATGTTAACCCAGAGTATTTAAGAAACTGAGCCTGATCTAAAAGATTTTCTTGGATCTAGGACCATTTTGCCTAGCTTTTAGGTCCTTCCTTCTCC
The DNA here is from genome assembly GCF_964261635.1 of Lissotriton helveticus. Taxonomy (NCBI): domain Eukaryota; kingdom Metazoa; phylum Chordata; class Amphibia; order Caudata; family Salamandridae; genus Lissotriton; species Lissotriton helveticus. Next base: position 1,087,395,508 of record NC_136067.1, on the reverse strand, counting down.
TAAAGTCCTTTCTACAACTTAGGAAAACCTCATAGAACAGACTTTCAGGTGGTCAGATGGGTTTCCTTGTGCCTTCACACACACACACACACACACACACGCTTTCTAGCCCTCTTAAGGACAACAAGATAGGTGCAAATACATAGGGCCAGTGGTGCAATGGATAACGCGTCTGACTACGGATCAGAAGATTGTAGGTTCGACTCCTATCTGGCTCGGAAGGGTTGTAGGTCTCTTTTTCATTATGTTCCTGTGGTATTCTTATTTACCTCAGACTTAATGTAGGTTCAATATTCTCCAGCAGGACTCATCCAGCAGTTGTTCCACGGTAGAGCTGCAGTAATAGGACCACGGCTAGTTAAACGTTTCCCATTTGCTGCTGGACTCTACATGACGGCCGTCACATGGTGTGCTGCTTTTGTATTTCAACATGGGTCCCTGATTCTCTTAACTACATAAAAAAGCTTGTTGACAAAAGTGTGTGTGCGCGCGAGGGTCTGTGGACGCAGGCAGGTGTGTGCAATTGAATGCTTACCCATTTACATTTGTGAGAGGGACAAACCAACTCCTTGTGGGCTGCAGGCTTACAACTGGTAGCCCCAGTAGCCAGGCAGAACCACAGTTAAGGAGAGAGAGGAAGTTGGTCCATTATTAGAGAAGAACCATGAGCACTTGCCCTGCTACCTTCTTCCCCTCTCAGCCACGATCGGCCAAGACCTCTCTATTAGGGTGGAGGGTGAACATTTCTTGGACCTCAGAAACTGAGGGATGTAGACCCAATATGTCCTCCAAGCGCCTAGACACCTGGTGACCAATCTGGCATGGTGTTTTTCAGCATACCTGACCAATCTGGTTGCAAGGCAGATTTTAACAGTACTGCTGAAAAGGGACTCCCAGGCATCCCTGAGGCCATCATTTGCATAGGCCCTGCCCTTCTCTTTATCCTGCTTCCCACAAAGCAACTCATCACTGGCAGCAGTATAGATTTGGAGGTGGTGAAGAATAATGACAGGGAGGCTGAAAAAGAGAAAGAAAAGTCCCAGAAGTCCTGCAGGCTTCCTTGCTAAATGCTGCTGGACATAGAGCGCACCTTCTTTACTGCAAGGCAAATACATTAAAAATGTTCAGGAGAGACAATTTAAAAATACATATTACATGACACAGGACTGGAACCTGCTTTATTATTTCAATTAGTCTTGAAAACAAAGAAGATTTCTCTCCTAAAAGCTGTTAAAAATATGGAACGCTTCACGAATTTGCGTGTCATCCTTGCGCAGGGGCCATGCTAATCTTCTCTGTATCGTTCCAATTTTAGTATATGTGCTGCCGAAGCGAGCACACTTTATTGATGAACTGACAATGTTTATAAACTCTCTAAATCTACAGTCTCTAGACATAGGGTGGCCTGGCAGAGATGCTCAGGTGGCCAGTAAGCATTCAAATCTGAGCCAATGGGCAAAAATGTATGAAGAGTAGCAATCCATTATTCTTCACTGCATTCGTGGTCCAAGACTTCACACACCGTAAGTATGTAGATTATGCCAGGGTTGCAAAGGCTCATGGTTTGGGCTACAGACAAGGAGCACTGTGACATCACGCTGCCTGTGGAACTTTGATAATAAAGGCGAAACAGCTGCACAGTAGGTTAGGTGAAGTGCTCTGAGTGTGGAAAGGCAGCATGCTTGGGTCCCTGGACAAGGTGAGCCTACGACAAGGTATCAGAATTTTAACCCGTATTGTAATATTAAACTCCTTTTTGTTGTACCCGCCTACTTACTAAGGAGTTCACAAGCTCAGCCCCACACAGACCTGGAGCTGATTATGTTAACGCAGACTATTTAAGAAACTGAGCCTGATCTAAAAGATTTTCTTGGATCTAGGACCATTTTGCCTAGCTTTTAGGTCCTTCCTTCTCCTAAAGTCCTTTGTACAACTTAGGAAAACCTCACAGAACAGACTTTCAGGAGGTCAGATGGGTTTCCTTGTGCCTTCACACACACACACACACACACACACACACACACGCTTTCTAGCCTTCTTAAGGACAAAAAGATGGGTGTGAACACATAGGGCCAGTGGCGCAATGGATAACGCGTCTGACTACGGATCAGAAGATTGTAGGTTCGACTCCTATCTGGCTCGGAAGGGTTGTGGGTCTCTTTTTCATTATGTTCCTGTGGTATTCTTATTTACCTCAGACTTGTTATAGGTTCAATATTCTCCAGCAGGGCTCATCCAGCAGTTGTTCCACGGTAGAGCTGCAGTATTAGGACCACGGCTAGTTAAACGTTTCCCATTTGCTGCTTGACTCTACGTGACGGCCGTCACGTGGTGTGCTGCTTTTGTATTTCAACATGGGTCCCTGATTCTCTTAACTACATAAAAAAGCTTGTTGACAAAAGTGTGTGTGCGCGAGGGTCTGTGGACGCAGGCAGGTGTGTGCAATTGAATGCTTACCCATTTACATTTGTGAGAGGGACAAACCAACTCCTTGTGGGCTGCAGGCTTACAACTGGTAGCCCCAGTAGCCAGGCAGAACCACAGTTAAGGAGAGAGAGGAAGTTGGTCCATTATTAGAGAAGAACCATGAGCATCTTGCCCTGCTACCTTCTTCCCCTCTCAGCCACGATCGGCCAAGACCTCTCTATTAGGGTGGAGGGTGAACATTTCTTGGACATCAGAAACTGAGGGATGTAGACCCAATATGTCCTCCAAGCGCCTAGAGACCTGGTGACCAATCTGGCATGATGTTTTTCAGCATACCTGACCAATCTGGTTGCAAGGCAGATTTTAACAGTACTGCTGAAAAGGGACTCCCAGGCATCCCTGAGGCCATCATTTGCATAGGCCCTGCCCTTCTCTTTATCCTGCTTCCCACAAAGCAACTCATCACTGGCAGCAGTATAGATTTGGAGGTGGTGAAGAATAATGACAGGGAGGCTGAAAAAGAGAAAGAAAAGTCCCAGAAGTCCTGCAGGCTTCCTTGCTAAATGCTGCTGGACATAGAGCGCACCTTCTTTACTGCAAGGCAAATACATTAAAAATGTTGAGGAGAGACAATTTAAAAATACATATTACATGACACAGGACTGGAACCTGCTTTAATATTTCAATTAGTCTTGAAAACAAAGAAGATTTCTCTCCTAAAAGCTGTTAAAAATATGGAACGCTTCACGAATTTGCGTGTCATCCTTGCGCAGGGGCCATGATAATCTTCTCTGTATCGTTCCAATTTTAGTATATGTGCTGCCGAAGCGAGCACACTTTATTGATGAACTGACAATGTTTATAAACTCTCTAAATCTACAGTCTCTAGACATAGGGTGGCCTGGCAGAGATGCTCAGATGGCCAGTAAGCATTCAAATCTGAGCCAATGGGCAAAAATGTATGAAGAGTAGCAATCCATTATTCTTCACTGCATTCGTGGTCCAAGACTTCACACACCGTAAGTATGTAGATTATGCCAGGGTTGCAAAGGCTCATGGTTTGGGCTACAGACAAGGAGCATTGTGACATCACGCTGCCTGTGGAACTTTGATATTAAAGGCGAAACAGCTGCACAGTAGGTTAGGTGAAGTGCTCTGAGTGTGGAAAGGCAGCATGCTTGGGTCCCTGGACAAGGTGAGCCTACGACAAGGTGTCTGAATTTTAACCCGTATTGTAATATTAAACTCCTTTTTGTTGTACCCGCCTACTTACTAAGGAGTTCACAAGCTCAGCCCCACACAGACCTGGAGCTGATTATGTTAACGCAGACTATTTAAGAAACTGAGCCTGATTTAAAGATTTTCTTGGATCTAGGACCATTTTGCCTAGCTTTTAGGTCCTTCCTTCTCCTAAAGTCCTTTGTACAACTTAGGAAAACCTCACAGAACAGACTTTCAGGAGGTCAGATGGGTTTCCTTGTGCCTTCACACACACACACACACACACACACACACACACACACACACGCTTTCTAGCCTTCTTAAGGACAAAAAGATGGGTGTGAACACATAGGGCCAGTGGTGCAATGGATAACGCGTCTGACTACGGATCAGAAGATTGTAGGTTCGACTCCTGTCTGGCTCGGAAGGGTTGTGGGTCTCTTTTTCATTATGTTCCTGTGGTATTCTTATTTACCTCAGACTTGTTATAGGTTCAATATTCTCCAGCAGGGCTCATCCAGCAGTTGTTCCACGGTAGAGCTGCAGTATTAGGACCACGGCTAGTTAAACGTTTCCCATTTGCTGCTGGACTCTACGTGACGGCCGTCACGTGGTGTGCTGCTTTTGTATTTCAACATGGGTCCCTGATTCTCTTAACTACATAAAAAAGCTTGTTGACAAAAGTGTGTGTGCGCGAGGGTCTGTGGACGCAGGCAGGTGTGTGCAATTGAATGCTTACCCATTTACATTTGTGAGAGGGACAAACCAACTCCTTGTGGGCTGCAGGCTTACAACTGGTAGCCCCAGTAGCCAGGCAGAACCACAGTTAAGGAGAGAGAGGAAGTTGGTCCATTATTAGAGAAGAACCATGAGCATCTTGCCCTGCTACCTTCTTCCCCTCTCAGCCACGATCGGCCACGATCGGCCAAGACCTCTCTATTAGGGTGGAGGGTGAACATTTCTTGGACCTCAGAAACTGAGGGATGTAGACCCAATATGTCCTCCAAGCGCCTAGAGACCTGGTGACCAATCTGGCATGGTGTTTTTCAGTATACCCAACCAATCTGGTTGCAAGGCAGATTTTAACAGTACTGCTGAAAAGGGACTCCCAGGCATCCCTGAGGCCATCATTTGCATAGGCCCTGCCCTTCTCTTTATCCTGCTTCCTACAAAGCAACTCATCACTGGCAGCAGTATAGATTTGGAGGTGGTGAAGAATAATGACAGGGAGGCTGAAAAAGAGAAAGAAAAGTCCCAGAAGTCCTGCAGGCTTCCTTGCTAAATGCTGCTGGACATAGAGCGCACCTTCTTTACTGCAAGGCAAATACATTCAAAATGTTGAGGAGAGACAATTTAAAAATACATATTACATGACACAGGACTGGAACCTGCTTTATTATTTCAATTAGTCTTGAAAACAAAGAAGATTTCTCTCCTAAAAGCTGTTAAAAATATGGAACGCTTCACGAATTTGCGTGTCATCCTTGCGCAGGGGCCATGCTAATCTTCTCTGTATCGTTCCAATTTTAGTATATGTGCTGCAGAAGCGAGCACACTTTATTGATGAACTGACAATGTTTATAAACTCTCTAAATCTACAGTCTCTAGACATAGGGTGGCCTGGCAGAGATGCTCAGATGGCCAGTAAGCATTCAAATCTGGGCCAATGGGCAAAAATGTATGAAGAGTAGCAATCCATTATTCTTCACTGCATTCGTGGTCCAAGACTTCACACACCGTAAGTATGTAGATTATGCCAGGGTTGCAAAGGCTCATGGTTTGGGCTACAGACAAGGAGCATTGTGACATCACGCTGCCTGTGAAACTTTGATATTAAAGGCGAAACAGCTGCACAGTAGGTTAGGTGAAGTGCTCTGAGTGTGGAAAGGCAGCATGCTTGGGACCCTGGACAAGGTGAGCCTACGACAAGGTGTCTGAATTTTAACCCGTATTGTAATATTAAACTCCTTTTTGTTGTACCCGCCTACTTACTAAGGAGTTCACAAGCTCAGCCCCACACAGACCTGGAGCTTATTATGTTAACGCAGACTATTTAAGAAACTGAGCGTGATCTAAAAGATTTTCTTGGATCTAGGACCATTTTGCCTAACTTTTAGGTCCTTCCTTCTCCTAAAGTCCTTTGTACAACTTAGGAAAACCTCACAGAACAGACTTTCAGGAGGTCAGATGGGTTTCCTTGTGCCTTCACACACACACACACACACACACTTTCTAGCCCTCTTAAGGACAAAAAGATGGGTGTGAATACATAGGGCCAGTGGCGCAATGGATAACGCGTCTGACTACGGATCAGAAGATTGTAGGTTCGACTCCTATCTGGCTCGGAAGGGTTGTAAGTCTCTTTTTCATTATGTTCCTGTGGTATTCTTATTTACCTCAGACTTGTTGTAGGTTCAATATTCTCCAGCAGGGCTCATCCAGCAGTTGTTCCACGGTAGAGCTGCAGTATTAGGACCACGGCTAATTAAACGTTTCCCATTTGCTGCTGGACTCTACGTGACGGCCGTCACGTGGTGTGCTGCTTTTGTATTTCAACATGGGTCCCTGATTCTCTTAACTACATAAAAAAGCTTGTTGACAAAAGTGTGTGTGCGCGCGAGGGTCTGTGGACGCAGGCAGGTGTGTGCAATTGAATGCTTACCCATTTACATTTGTGAGAGGGACAAACCAACTCCTTGTGGGCTGCAGGCTTACAACTGGTAGCCCCAGTAGCCAGGCAGAACCACAGTTAAGGAGAGAGAGAGGAAGTTGGTCCATTATTAGAGAAGAACCATGAGCATCTTGCCCTGCTACCTTCTTCCCCTCTCAGCCACGATCGGCCACGATCGGCCAAGACCTCTCTATTAGGGTGGAGGGTGAACATTTCTTGGACCTCAGAAACTGAGGGATGTAGACCCAATATGTCCTCCAAGCGCCTAGAGACCTGGTGCCCAATCTGGCATGGTGTTTTTCAGCATACCCGACCAATCTGGTTGCAAGGCAGATTTTAACAGTACTGCTGAAAAGGGACTCCCAGGCATCCCTGAGGCCATCATTTGCATAGGCCCTGCCCTTCTCTTTATCCTGCTTCCCACAAAGCAACTCATCACTGGCAGCAGTATAGATTTGGAGGTGGTGAAGAATAATGACAGGGAGGCTGAAAAAGAGAAAGAAAAGTCCCAGAAGTCCTGCAGGCTTCCTTGCTAAATGCTGCTGGACATAGAGCGCACCTTCTTTACTGCAAGGCAAATACATTAAAAATGTTGAGGAGAGACAATTTAAAAATACATATTACATGACACAGGACTGGAACCTGCTTTAATATTTCAATTAGTCTTGAAAACAAAGAAGATTTCTCTCCTAAAAGCTGTTAAAAATATGGAACGCTTCACAAATTTGCGTGTCATCCTTGCGCAGGGGCCATGCTAATCTTCTCTGTATCGTTTCAATTTTAGTATATGTGCTGCCGAAGCGAGCACACTTTATTGATGAACTGACACGTTTATAAACTCTCTAAATCTACAGTCTCTAGACATAGGGTGGCCTGGCAGAGATGCTCAGATGGCCAGTAAGCATTCAAATCTGAGCCAATGGGCAAAAATGTATGAAGAGTAGCATTCCATTATTCTTCACTGCATTCGTGGTCCAAGACTTCACACACCGTAAGTATGTAGATCATGCCAGGGTTGCAAAGGCTCATGGTTTGGGCTACAGACAAGGAGCATTGTGACATCACGCTGCCTGTGGAACTTTGATATTAAAGGCGAAACAGCTGCACAGTAGGTTAGGTGAAGTGCTCTGAGTGTGGAAAGGCAGCATGCTTGGGTCCCTGGACAAGGTGAGCCTACGACAAGGTGTCTGAATTTTAACCCGTATTGTAATATTAAACTCCTTTTTGTTGTACCGGCCTACTTACTAAGGAGTTCACAAGCTCAGCCCCACACAGACCTGGAGCTGATTATGTTAACGCAGACTATTTAAGAAACTGAGCGTGATCTAAAAGATTTTCTTGGATCTAGGACCATTTTGCCTAACTTTTAGGTCCTTCCTTCTCCTAAAGTCCTTTGTACAACTTAGGAAAACCTCACAGAACAGACTTTCAGGAGGTCAGATGGGTTTCCTTGTGCCTTCACACACACACACACACACACACTTTCTAGCCCTCTTAAGGACAAAAAGATGGGTGTGAATACATAGGGCCAGTGGCGCAATGGATAACGCGTCTGACTACGGACCAGAAGATTGTAGGTTCGACTCCTATCTGGCTCGGAAGGGTTGTAAGTCTCTTTTTCATTATGTTCCTGTGGTATTCTTATTTACCTCAGACTTGTTGTAGGTTCAATATTCTCCAGCAGGGCTCATCCAGCAGTTGTTCCACGGTAGAGCTGCAGTATTAGGACCACGGCTAGTTAAACGTTTCCCATTTGCTGCTGGACTCTACGTGACGGCCGTCACGTGGTGTGCTGCTTTTGTATTTCAACTTGGGTCCCTGATTCTCTTAACTACATAAAAAAGCTTGTTGACAAAAGTGTGTGTGCGCGAGGGTCTGTGGACGCAGGCAGCTTTGTGCAATTGAATGCTTACCCATTTACATTTGTGAGAGGGACAAACCAACTCCTTGTGGGTTGCAGGCTTACAACTGGTAGCCCCAGTAGCCAGGCAGAACCACAGTTAAGGAGAGAGAGGAAGTTGGTCCATTATTAGAGAAGAACCATGAGCATCTTGCCCTGCTACCTTCTTCCCCTCTCAGCCACGATCGGCCACGATCTCTCTATTAGGGTGGAGGGTGAACATTTCTTGGACCTCAGAAACTGAGGGATGTAGACCCAATATGTCCTCCAAGCGCCTAGAGACCTGGTGCCCAATCTGGCATGGTGTTTTTCAGCATACCCGACCAATCTGGTTGCAAGGCAGATTTTAACAGTACTGCTGAAAAGGGACTCCCAGGCATCCCTGAGGCCATCATTTGCATAGGCCCTGCCCTTCTCTTTATCCTGCTTCCCACAAAGCAACTCATCACTGGCAGCAGTATAGATTTGGAGGTGGTGAAGAATAATGACAGGGAGGCTGAAAAAGAGAAAGAAAAGTCCCAGAAGTCCTGCAGGCTTCCTTGCTAAATGCTGCTGGACATAGAGCGCACCTTCTTTACTGCAAGGCAAATACATTAAAAATGTTGAGGAGAGACAATTTAAAAATACATATTACATGACACAGGACTGGAACCTGCTTTAATATTTCAATTAGTCTTGAAAACAAAGAAGATTTCTCTCCTAAAAGCTGTTAAAAATATGGAACGCTTCACAAATTTGCGTGTCATCCTTGCGCAGGGGCCATGCTAATCTTCTCTGTATCGTTTCAATTTTAGTATATGTGCTGCCGAAGCGAGCACACTTTATTGATGAACTGACACGTTTATAAACTCTCTAAATCTACAGTCTCTAGACATAGGGTGGCCTGGCAGAGATGCTCAGATGGCCAGTAAGCATTCAAATCTGAGCCAATGGGCAAAAATGTATGAAGAGTAGCATTCCATTATTCTTCACTGCATTCGTGGTCCAAGACTTCACACACCGTAAGTATGTAGATCATGCCAGGGTTGCAAAGGCTCATGGTTTGGGCTACAGACAAGGAGCATTGTGACATCACGCTGCCTGTGGAACTTTGATATTAAAGGCGAAACAGCTGCACAGTAGGTTAGGTGAAGTGCTCTGAGTGTGGAAAGGCAGCATGCTTGGGTCCCTGGACAAGGTGAGCCTACGACAAGGTGTCTGAATTTTAACCCGTATTGTAATATTAAACTCCTTTTTGTTGTACCGGCCTACTTACTAAGGAGTTCACAAGCTCAGCCCCACACAGACCTGGAGCTGATTATGTTAACGCAGACTATTTAAGAAACTGAGCGTGATCTAAAAGATTTTCTTGGATCTAGGACCATTTTGCCTAACTTTTAGGTCCTTCCTTCTCCTAAAGTCCTTTGTACAACTTAGGAAAACCTCACAGAACAGACTTTCAGGAGGTCAGATGGGTTTCCTTGTGCCTTCACACACACACACACACACACACACTTTCTAGCCCTCTTAAGGACAAAAAGATGGGTGTGAATACATAGGGCCAGTGGCGCAATGGATAACGCGTCTGACTACGGACCAGAAGATTGTAGGTTCGACTCCTATCTGGCTCGGAAGGGTTGTAAGTCTCTTTTTCATTATGTTCCTGTGGTATTCTTATTTACCTCAGACTTGTTGTAGGTTCAATATTCTCCAGCAGGGCTCATCCAGCAGTTGTTCCACGGTAGAGCTGCAGTATTAGGACCACGGCTAGTTAAACGTTTCCCATTTGCTGCTGGACTCTACGTGACGGCCGTCACGTGGTGTGCTGCTTTTGTATTTCAACTTGGGTCCCTGATTCTCTTAACTACATAAAAAAGCTTGTTGACAAAAGTGTGTGTGCGCGAGGGTCTGTGGACGCAGGCAGCTTTGTGCAATTGAATGCTTACCCATTTACATTTGTGAGAGGGACAAACCAACTCCTTGTGGGTTGCAGGCTTACAACTGGTAGCCCCAGTAGCCAGGCAGAACCACAGTTAAGGAGAGAGAGGAAGTTGGTCCATTATTAGAGAAGAACCATGAGCATCTTGCCCTGCTACCTTCTTCCCCTCTCAGCCACGATCGGCCACGATCTCTCTATTAGGGTGGAGGGTGAACATTTCTTGGACCTCAGAAACTGAGGGATGTAGACCCAATATGTCCTCCAAGCGCCTAGACACCTGGTGACCAATCTGGCATGGTGTTTTTCAGCATACCTGACCAATCTGGTTGCAAGGCAGATTTTAACAGTACTGCTGAAAAGGGACTCCCAGGCATCCCTGAGGCCATCATTTGCATAGGCCCTGCCCTTCTCTTTATCCTGCTTCCCACAAAGCAACTCATCACTGGCAGCAGTATAGATTTGGAGGTGGTGAAGAATAATGACAGGGAGGCTGAAAAAGAGAAAGAAAAGTCCCAGAAGTCCTGCAGGCTTCCTTGCTAAATGCTGCTGGACATAGAGCGCACCTTCTTTACTGCAAGGCAAATACATTAAAAATGTTCAGGAGAGACAATTTAAAAATACATATTACATGACACAGGACTGGAACCTGCTTTATTATTTCAATTAGTCTTGAAAACAAAGAAGATTTCTCTCCTAAAAGCTGTTAAAAATATGGAACGCTTCACGAATTTGCGTGTCATCCTTGCGCAGGGGCCATGCTAATCTTCTCTGTATCGTTCCAATTTTAGTATATGTGCTGCCGAAGCGAGCACACTTTATTGATGAACTGACAATGTTTATAAACTCTCTAAATCTACAGTCTCTAGACATAGGGTGGCCTGGCAGAGATGCTCAGGTGGCCAGTAAGCATTCAAATCTGAGCCAATGGGCAAAAATGTATGAAGAGTAGCAATCCATTATTCTTCACTGCATTCGTGGTCCAAGACTTCACACACCGTAAGTATGTAGATTATGCCAGGGTTGCAAAGGCTCATGGTTTGGGCTACAGACAAGGAGCACTGTGACATCACGCTGCCTGTGGAACTTTGATAATAAAGGCGAAACAGCTGCACAGTAGGTTAGGTGAAGTGCTCTGAGTGTGGAAAGGCAGCATGCTTGGGTCCCTGGACAAGGTGAGCCTACGACAAGGTATCAGAATTTTAACCCGTATTGTAATATTAAACTCCTTTTTGTTGTACCCGCCTACTTACTAAGGAGTTCACAAGCTCAGCCCCACACAGACCTGGAGCTGATTATGTTAACGCAGACTATTTAAGAAACTGAGCCTGATCTAAAAGATTTTCTTGGATCTAGGACCATTTTGCCTAGCTTTTAGGTCCTTCCTTCTCCTAAAGTCCTTTGTACAACTTAGGAAAACCTCACAGAACAGACTTTCAGGAGGTCAGATGGGTTTCCTTGTGCCTTCACACACACACACACACACACACACACACACACGCTTTCTAGCCTTCTTAAGGACAAAAAGATGGGTGTGAACACATAGGGCCAGTGGCGCAATGGATAACGCGTCTGACTACGGATCAGAAGATTGTAGGTTCGACTCCTATCTGGCTCGGAAGGGTTGTGGGTCTCTTTTTCATTATGTTCCTGTGGTATTCTTATTTACCTCAGACTTGTTATAGGTTCAATATTCTCCAGCAGGGCTCATCCAGCAGTTGTTCCACGGTAGAGCTGCAGTATTAGGACCACGGCTAGTTAAACGTTTCCCATTTGCTGCTTGACTCTACGTGACGGCCGTCACGTGGTGTGCTGCTTTTGTATTTCAACATGGGTCCCTGATTCTCTTAACTACATAAAAAAGCTTGTTGACAAAAGTGTGTGTGCGCGAGGGTCTGTGGACGCAGGCAGGTGTGTGCAATTGAATGCTTACCCATTTACATTTGTGAGAGGGACAAACCAACTCCTTGTGGGCTGCAGGCTTACAACTGGTAGCCCCAGTAGCCAGGCAGAACCACAGTTAAGGAGAGAGAGGAAGTTGGTCCATTATTAGAGAAGAACCATGAGCATCTTGCCCTGCTACCTTCTTCCCCTCTCAGCCACGATCGGCCAAGACCTCTCTATTAGGGTGGAGGGTGAACATTTCTTGGACATCAGAAACTGAGGGATGTAGACCCAATATGTCCTCCAAGCGCCTAGAGACCTGGTGACCAATCTGGCATGATGTTTTTCAGCATACCTGACCAATCTGGTTGCAAGGCAGATTTTAACAGTACTGCTGAAAAGGGACTCCCAGGCATCCCTGAGGCCATCATTTGCATAGGCCCTGCCCTTCTCTTTATCCTGCTTCCCACAAAGCAACTCATCACTGGCAGCAGTATAGATTTGGAGGTGGTGAAGAATAATGACAGGGAGGCTGAAAAAGAGAAAGAAAAGTCCCAGAAGTCCTGCAGGCTTCCTTGCTAAATGCTGCTGGACATAGAGCGCACCTTCTTTACTGCAAGGCAAATACATTAAAAATGTTGAGGAGAGACAATTTAAAAATACATATTACATGACACAGGACTGGAACCTGCTTTAATATTTCAATTAGTCTTGAAAACAAAGAAGATTTCTCTCCTAAAAGCTGTTAAAAATATGGAACGCTTCACGAATTTGCGTGTCATCCTTGCGCAGGGGCCATGATAATCTTCTCTGTATCGTTCCAATTTTAGTATATGTGCTGCCGAAGCGAGCACACTTTATTGATGAACTGACAATGTTTATAAACTCTCTAAATCTACAGTCTCTAGACATAGGGTGGCCTGGCAGAGATGCTCAGATGGCCAGTAAGCATTCAAATCTGAGCCAATGGGCAAAAATGTATGAAGAGTAGCAATCCATTATTCTTCACTGCATTCGTGGTCCAAGACTTCACACACCGTAAGTATGTAGATTATGCCAGGGTTGCAAAGGCTCATGGTTTGGGCTACAGACAAGGAGCATTGTGACATCACGCTGCCTGTGGAACTTTGATATTAAAGGCGAAACAGCTGCACAGTAGGTTAGGTGAAGTGCTCTGAGTGTGGAAAGGCAGCATGCTTGGGTCCCTGGACAAGGTGAGCCTACGACAAGGTGTCTGAATTTTAACCTGTATTGTAATATTAAACTCCTTTTTGTTGTACCCGCCTACTTACTAAGGAGTTCACAAGCTCAGCCCCACACAGACCTGGAGCTGATTATGTTAACGCAGACTATTTAAGAAACTGAGCCTGATCTAAAAGATTTTCTTGGATCTAGGACCATTTTGCCTAGCTTTTAGGTCCTTCCTTCTCCTAAAGTCCTTTGTACAACTTAGGAAAACCTCACAGAACAGACTTTCAGGAGGTCAGATGGGTTTCCTTGTGCCTTCACACACACACACACACACACACACACACACACACACACACACACACACACACACACACACACACACACACACACACACACACACACACACACACACACACACACACACACACACACACACACACACACACACACACACACACACACACACACACACACACACACACACACACACACACACACACACACACACACACACACACACACACACACACACACACACACACACACACACACACACACACACACACACACACACACACACACACACACACACACACACACACACACACACACACACACACACACACACACACACACACACACACACACACACACACACACACACACACACACACACACACACACACACACACACACACACACACACACACACACACACACACACACACACACACACACACACACACACACACACACACACACACACACACACACACACACACACACACACACACACACACACACACACACACACACGCTTTCTAGCCTTCTTAAGGACAAAAAGATGGGTGTGAACACATAGGGCCAGTGGCGCAATGGATAACGCGTCTGACTACGGATCAGAAGATTGTAGGTTTGACTCCTATCTGGCTCGGAAGGGTTGTGGGTCTCTTTTTCATTATGTTCCTGTGATATTCTTATTTACCTCAGACTTGTTATAGGTTCAATATTCTCCAGCAGGGCTCATCCAGCAGTTGTTCCATGGTAGAGCTGCAGTATTAGGACCACGGCTAGTTAAACGTTTCCCATTTGCTGCTGGACTCTACGTGACGGCCGTCACGTGGTGTGCTGCTTTTGTATTTCAACATGGGTCCCTGATTCTCTTAACTACATAAAAAAGCTTGTTGACAAAAGTGTGTGTGCGCGAGGGTCTGTGGACGCAGGCAGGTGTGTGCAATTGAATGCTTACCCATTTACATTTGTGAGAGGGACAAACCAACTCCTTGTGGGCTGCAGGCTTACAACTGGTAGCCCCAGTAGCCAGGCAGAACCACAGTTAAGGAGAGAGAGGAAGTTGGTCCATTATTAGAGAAGAACCATGAGCATCTTGCCCTGCTACCTTCTTCCCCTCTCAGCCACGATCGGCCAAGACCTCTCTATTAGGGTGGAGGGTGAACATTTCTTGGACCTCAGAAACTGAGTGATGTAGACCCAATATGTCCTCCAAGCGCCTAGAGACCTGGTGACCAATCTGGCATGATGTTTTTCAGCATACCTGACCAATCTGGTTGCAAGGCAGATTTTAACAGTACTGCTGAAAAGGGACTCCCAGGCATCCCTGAGGCCATCATTTGCATAGGCCCTGCCCTTCTCTTTATCCTGCTTCCCACAAAGCAACTCATCACTGGCAGCAGTATAGATTTGGAGGTGGTGAAGAATAATGACAGGGAGGCTGAAAAAGAGAAAGAAAAGTCCCAGAAGTCCTGCAGGCTTCCTTGCTAAATGCTGCTGGACATAGAGCGCACCTTCTTTACTGCAAGGCAAATACATTAAAAATGTTGAGGAGAGACAATTTAAAAATACATATTACATGACACAGGACTGGAACCTGCTTTATTATTTCAATTAGTCTTGAAAACAAAGAAGATTTCTCTCCTAAAAGCTGTTAAAAATATGGAACGCTTCACGAATTTGCGTGTCATCCTTGCGCAGGGGCCATGCTAATCTTCTCTGTATCGTTCCAATTTTAGTATATGTGCTGCCGAAGCGAGCACACTTTATTGATGAACTGACAATGTTTATAAACTCTCTAAATCTACAGTCTCTAGACATAGGGTGGCCTGGCAGAGATGCTCAGATGGCCAGTAAGCATTCAAATCTGAGCCAATGGGCAAAAATGTATGAAGAGTAGCAATCCATTATTCTTCACTGCATTCGTGGTCCAAGACTTCACACACCGTAAGTATGTAGATTATGCCAGGGTTGCAAAGGCTCATGGTTTGGGCTACAGACAAGGAGCATTGTGACATCACGCTGCCTGTGGAACTTTGATATTAAAGGCGAAACAGCTGCACAGTAGGTTAGGTGAAGTGCTCTGAGTGTGGAAAGGCAGCATGCTTGGGTCCCTGGACAAGGTGAGCCTACGACAAGGTGTCTGAATTTTAACCCGTATTGTAATATTAAACTCCTTTTTGTTGTACCCGCCTACTTACTAAGGAGTTCACAAGCTCAGCCCCACACAGACCTGGAGCTGATTATGTTAACGCAGACTATTTAAGAAACTGAGCCTGATTTAAAGATTTTCTTGGATCTAGGACCATTTTGCCTAGCTTTTAGGTCCTTCCTTCTCCTAAAGTCCTTTGTACAACTTAGGAAAACCTCACAGAACAGACTTTCAGGAGGTCAGATGGGTTTCCTTGTGCCTTCACACACACACACACACACACACACACACACACACGCTTTCTAGCCTTCTTAAGGACAAAAAGATGGGTGTGAACACATAGGGCCAGTGGTGCAATGGATAACGCGTCTGACTACGGATCAGAAGATTGTAGGTTCGACTCCTGTCTGGCTCGGAAGGGTTGTGGGTCTCTTTTTCATTATGTTCCTGTGGTATTCTTATTTACCTCAGACTTGTTATAGGTTCAATATTCTCCAGCAGGGCTCATCCAGCAGTTGTTCCACGGTAGAGCTGCAGTATTAGGACCACGGCTAGTTAAACGTTTCCCATTTGCTGCTGGACTCTACGTGACGGCCGTCACGTGGTGTGCTGCTTTTGTATTTCAACATGGGTCCCTGATTCTCTTAACTACATAAAAAAGCTTGTTGACAAAAGTGTGTGTGCGCGAGGGTCTGTGGACGCAGGCAGGTGTGTGCAATTGAATGCTTACCCATTTACATTTGTGAGAGGGACAAACCAACTCCTTGTGGGCTGCAGGCTTACAACTGGTAGCCCCAGTAGCCAGGCAGAACCACAGTTAAGGAGAGAGAGGAAGTTGGTCCATTATTAGAGAAGAACCATGAGCATCTTGCCCTGCTACCTTCTTCCCCTCTCAGCCACGATCGGCCACGATCGGCCAAGACCTCTCTATTAGGGTGGAGGGTGAACATTTCTTGGACCTCAGAAACTGAGGGATGTAGACCCAATATGTCCTCCAAGCGCCTAGAGACCTGGTGACCAATCTGGCATGGTGTTTTTCAGTATACCCAACCAATCTGGTTGCAAGGCAGATTTTAACAGTACTGCTGAAAAGGGACTCCCAGGCATCCCTGAGGCCATCATTTGCATAGGCCCTGCCCTTCTCTTTATCCTGCTTCCTACAAAGCAACTCATCACTGGCAGCAGTATAGATTTGGAGGTGGTGAAGAATAATGACAGGGAGGCTGAAAAAGAGAAAGAAAAGTCCCAGAAGTCCTGCAGGCTTCCTTGCTAAATGCTGCTGGACATAGAGCGCACCTTCTTTACTGCAAGGCAAATACATTCAAAATGTTGAGGAGAGACAATTTAAAAATACATATTACATGACACAGGACTGGAACCTGCTTTATTATTTCAATTAGTCTTGAAAACAAAGAAGATTTCTCTCCTAAAAGCTGTTAAAAATATGGAACGCTTCACGAATTTGCGTGTCATCCTTGCGCAGGGGCCATGCTAATCTTCTCTGTATCGTTCCAATTTTAGTATATGTGCTGCAGAAGCGAGCACACTTTATTGATGAACTGACAATGTTTATAAACTCTCTAAATCTACAGTCTCTAGACATAGGGTGGCCTGGCAGAGATGCTCAGATGGCCAGTAAGCATTCAAATCTGGGCCAATGGGCAAAAATGTATGAAGAGTAGCAATCCATTATTCTTCACTGCATTCGTGGTCCAAGACTTCACACACCGTAAGTATGTAGATTATGCCAGGGTTGCAAAGGCTCATGGTTTGGGCTACAGACAAGGAGCATTGTGACATCACGCTGCCTGTGAAACTTTGATATTAAAGGCGAAACAGCTGCACAGTAGGTTAGGTGAAGTGCTCTGAGTGTGGAAAGGCAGCATGCTTGGGACCCTGGACAAGGTGAGCCTACGACAAGGTGTCTGAATTTTAACCCGTATTGTAATATTAAACTCCTTTTTGTTGTACCCGCCTACTTACTAAGGAGTTCACAAGCTCAGCCCCACACAGACCTGGAGCTTATTATGTTAACGCAGACTATTTAAGAAACTGAGCGTGATCTAAAAGATTTTCTTGGATCTAGGACCATTTTGCCTAACTTTTAGGTCCTTCCTTCTCCTAAAGTCCTTTGTACAACTTAGGAAAACCTCACAGAACAGACTTTCAGGAGGTCAGATGGGTTTCCTTGTGCCTTCACACACACACACACACACACACTTTCTAGCCCTCTTAAGGACAAAAAGATGGGTGTGAATACATAGGGCCAGTGGCGCAATGGATAACGCGTCTGACTACGGATCAGAAGATTGTAGGTTCGACTCCTATCTGGCTCGGAAGGGTTGTAAGTCTCTTTTTCATTATGTTCCTGTGGTATTCTTATTTACCTCAGACTTGTTGTAGGTTCAATATTCTCCAGCAGGGCTCATCCAGCAGTTGTTCCACGGTAGAGCTGCAGTATTAGGACCACGGCTAATTAAACGTTTCCCATTTGCTGCTGGACTCTACGTGACGGCCGTCACGTGGTGTGCTGCTTTTGTATTTCAACATGGGTCCCTGATTCTCTTAACTACATAAAAAAGCTTGTTGACAAAAGTGTGTGTGCGCGAGGGTCTGTGGACGCAGGCAGCTTTGTGCAATTGAATGCTTACCCATTTACATTTGTGAGAGGGACAAACCAACTCCTTGTGGGTTGCAGGCTTACAACTGGTAGCCCCAGTAGCCAGGCAGAACCACAGTTAAGGAGAGAGAGGAAGTTGGTCCATTATTAGAGAAGAACCATGAGCATCTTGCCCTGCTACCTTCTTCCCCTCTCAGCCACGATCGGCCACGATCGGCCAAGACCTCTCTATTAGGGTGGAGGGTGAACATTTCTTGGACATCAGAAACTGAGGGATGTAGACCCAATATGTCCTCCAAGCGCCTAGAGACCTGGTGCCCAATCTGGCATGGTGTTTTTCAGCATACCCGACCAATCTGGTTGCAAGGCAGATTTTAACAGTACTGCTGAAAAGGGACTCCCAGGCATCCCTGAGGCCATCATTTGCATAGGCCCTGCCCTTCTCTTTATCCTGCTTCCCACAAAGCAACTCATCACTGGCAGCAGTATAGATTTGGAGGTGGTGAAGAATAATGACAGGGAGGCTGAAAAAGAGAAAGAAAAGTCCCAGAAGTCCTGCAGGCTTCCTTGCTAAATGCTGCTGGACATAGAGCGCACCTTCTTTACTGCAAGGCAAATACATTAAAAATGTTGAGGAGAGACAATTTAAAAATACATATTACATGACACAGGACTGGAACCTGCTTTAATATTTCAATTAGTCTTGAAAACAAAGAAGATTTCTCTCCTAAAAGCTGT
Organism: Lissotriton helveticus; assembly: GCF_964261635.1. NCBI lineage: Eukaryota > Metazoa > Chordata > Amphibia > Caudata > Salamandridae > Lissotriton > Lissotriton helveticus. The sequence goes on along the minus strand of NC_136067.1, from coordinate 1,087,376,498 downwards.
TAAAAATATGGAACGCTTCACAAATTTGCGTGTCATCCTTGCGCAGGGGCCATGCTAATCTTCTCTGTATCGTTTCAATTTTAGTATATGTGCTGCCGAAGCGAGCACACTTTATTGATGAACTGACACGTTTATAAACTCTCTAAATCTACAGTCTCTAGACATAGGGTGGCCTGGCAGAGATGCTCAGATGGCCAGTAAGCATTCAAATCTGAGCCAATGGGCAAAAATGTATGAAGAGTAGCATTCCATTATTCTTCACTGCATTCGTGGTCCAAGACTTCACACACCGTAAGTATGTAGATCATGCCAGGGTTGCAAAGGCTCATGGTTTGGGCTACAGACAAGGAGCATTGTGACATCACGCTGCCTGTGGAACTTTGATATTAAAGGCGAAACAGCTGCACAGTAGGTTAGGTGAAGTGCTCTGAGTGTGGAAAGGCAGCATGCTTGGGTCCCTGGACAAGGTGAGCCTACGACAAGGTGTCTGAATTTTAACCCGTATTGTAATATTAAACTCCTTTTTGTTGTACCGGCCTACTTACTAAGGAGTTCACAAGCTCAGCCCCACACAGACCTGGAGCTGATTATGTTAACGCAGACTATTTAAGAAACTGAGCGTGATCTAAAAGATTTTCTTGGATCTAGGACCATTTTGCCTAACTTTTAGGTCCTTCCTTCTCCTAAAGTCCTTTGTACAACTTAGGAAAACCTCACAGAACAGACTTTCAGGAGGTCAGATGGGTTTCCTTGTGCCTTCACACACACACACACACACACACTTTCTAGCCCTCTTAAGGACAAAAAGATGGGTGTGAATACATAGGGCCAGTGGCGCAATGGATAACGCGTCTGACTACGGACCAGAAGATTGTAGGTTCGACTCCTATCTGGCTCGGAAGGGTTGTAAGTCTCTTTTTCATTATGTTCCTGTGGTATTCTTATTTACCTCAGACTTGTTGTAGGTTCAATATTCTCCAGCAGGGCTCATCCAGCAGTTGTTCCACGGTAGAGCTGCAGTATTAGGACCACGGCTAGTTAAACGTTTCCCATTTGCTGCTGGACTCTACGTGACGGCCGTCACGTGGTGTGCTGCTTTTGTATTTCAACTTGGGTCCCTGATTCTCTTAACTACATAAAAAAGCTTGTTGACAAAAGTGTGTGTGCGCGAGGGTCTGTGGACGCAGGCAGCTTTGTGCAATTGAATGCTTACCCATTTACATTTGTGAGAGGGACAAACCAACTCCTTGTGGGTTGCAGGCTTACAACTGGTAGCCCCAGTAGCCAGGCAGAACCACAGTTAAGGAGAGAGAGGAAGTTGGTCCATTATTAGAGAAGAACCATGAGCATCTTGCCCTGCTACCTTCTTCCCCTCTCAGCCACGATCGGCCACGATCTCTCTATTAGGGTGGAGGGTGAACATTTCTTGGACCTCAGAAACTGAGGGATGTAGACCCAATATGTCCTCCAAGCGCCTAGACACCTGGTGACCAATCTGGCATGGTGTTTTTCAGCATACCTGACCAATCTGGTTGCAAGGCAGATTTTAACAGTACTGCTGAAAAGGGACTCCCAGGCATCCCTGAGGCCATCATTTGCATAGGCCCTGCCCTTCTCTTTATCCTGCTTCCCACAAAGCAACTCATCACTGGCAGCAGTATAGATTTGGAGGTGGTGAAGAATAATGACAGGGAGGCTGAAAAAGAGAAAGAAAAGTCCCAGAAGTCCTGCAGGCTTCCTTGCTAAATGCTGCTGGACATAGAGCGCACCTTCTTTACTGCAAGGCAAATACATTAAAAATGTTCAGGAGAGACAATTTAAAAATACATATTACATGACACAGGACTGGAACCTGCTTTATTATTTCAATTAGTCTTGAAAACAAAGAAGATTTCTCTCCTAAAAGCTGTTAAAAATATGGAACGCTTCACGAATTTGCGTGTCATCCTTGCGCAGGGGCCATGCTAATCTTCTCTGTATCGTTCCAATTTTAGTATATGTGCTGCCGAAGCGAGCACACTTTATTGATGAACTGACAATGTTTATAAACTCTCTAAATCTACAGTCTCTAGACATAGGGTGGCCTGGCAGAGATGCTCAGGTGGCCAGTAAGCATTCAAATCTGAGCCAATGGGCAAAAATGTATGAAGAGTAGCAATCCATTATTCTTCACTGCATTCGTGGTCCAAGACTTCACACACCGTAAGTATGTAGATTATGCCAGGGTTGCAAAGGCTCATGGTTTGGGCTACAGACAAGGAGCACTGTGACATCACGCTGCCTGTGGAACTTTGATAATAAAGGCGAAACAGCTGCACAGTAGGTTAGGTGAAGTGCTCTGAGTGTGGAAAGGCAGCATGCTTGGGTCCCTGGACAAGGTGAGCCTACGACAAGGTATCAGAATTTTAACCCGTATTGTAATATTAAACTCCTTTTTGTTGTACCCGCCTACTTACTAAGGAGTTCACAAGCTCAGCCCCACACAGACCTGGAGCTGATTATGTTAACGCAGACTATTTAAGAAACTGAGCCTGATCTAAAAGATTTTCTTGGATCTAGGACCATTTTGCCTAGCTTTTAGGTCCTTCCTTCTCCTAAAGTCCTTTGTACAACTTAGGAAAACCTCACAGAACAGACTTTCAGGAGGTCAGATGGGTTTCCTTGTGCCTTCACACACACACACACACACACACACACACGCTTTCTAGCCTTCTTAAGGACAAAAAGATGGGTGTGAACACATAGGGCCAGTGGCGCAATGGATAACGCGTCTGACTACGGATCAGAAGATTGTAGGTTCGACTCCTATCTGGCTCGGAAGGGTTGTGGGTCTCTTTTTCATTATGTTCCTGTGGTATTCTTATTTACCTCAGACTTGTTATAGGTTCAATATTCTCCAGCAGGGCTCATCCAGCAGTTGTTCCACGGTAGAGCTGCAGTATTAGGACCACGGCTAGTTAAACGTTTCCCATTTGCTGCTTGACTCTACGTGACGGCCGTCACGTGGTGTGCTGCTTTTGTATTTCAACATGGGTCCCTGATTCTCTTAACTACATAAAAAAGCTTGTTGACAAAAGTGTGTGTGCGCGAGGGTCTGTGGACGCAGGCAGGTGTGTGCAATTGAATGCTTACCCATTTACATTTGTGAGAGGGACAAACCAACTCCTTGTGGGCTGCAGGCTTACAACTGGTAGCCCCAGTAGCCAGGCAGAACCACAGTTAAGGAGAGAGAGGAAGTTGGTCCATTATTAGAGAAGAACCATGAGCATCTTGCCCTGCTACCTTCTTCCCCTCTCAGCCACGATCGGCCAAGACCTCTCTATTAGGGTGGAGGGTGAACATTTCTTGGACATCAGAAACTGAGGGATGTAGACCCAATATGTCCTCCAAGCGCCTAGAGACCTGGTGACCAATCTGGCATGATGTTTTTCAGCATACCTGACCAATCTGGTTGCAAGGCAGATTTTAACAGTACTGCTGAAAAGGGACTCCCAGGCATCCCTGAGGCCATCATTTGCATAGGCCCTGCCCTTCTCTTTATCCTGCTTCCCACAAAGCAACTCATCACTGGCAGCAGTATAGATTTGGAGGTGGTGAAGAATAATGACAGGGAGGCTGAAAAAGAGAAAGAAAAGTCCCAGAAGTCCTGCAGGCTTCCTTGCTAAATGCTGCTGGACATAGAGCGCACCTTCTTTACTGCAAGGCAAATACATTAAAAATGTTGAGGAGAGACAATTTAAAAATACATATTACATGACACAGGACTGGAACCTGCTTTAATATTTCAATTAGTCTTGAAAACAAAGAAGATTTCTCTCCTAAAAGCTGTTAAAAATATGGAACGCTTCACGAATTTGCGTGTCATCCTTGCGCAGGGGCCATGATAATCTTCTCTGTATCGTTCCAATTTTAGTATATGTGCTGCCGAAGCGAGCACACTTTATTGATGAACTGACAATGTTTATAAACTCTCTAAATCTACAGTCTCTAGACATAGGGTGGCCTGGCAGAGATGCTCAGATGGCCAGTAAGCATTCAAATCTGAGCCAATGGGCAAAAATGTATGAAGAGTAGCAATCCATTATTCTTCACTGCATTCGTGGTCCAAGACTTCACACACCGTAAGTATGTAGATTATGCCAGGGTTGCAAAGGCTCATGGTTTGGGCTACAGACAAGGAGCATTGTGACATCACGCTGCCTGTGGAACTTTGATATTAAAGGCGAAACAGCTGCACAGTAGGTTAGGTGAAGTGCTCTGAGTGTGGAAAGGCAGCATGCTTGGGTCCCTGGACAAGGTGAGCCTACGACAAGGTGTCTGAATTTTAACCCGTATTGTAATATTAAACTCCTTTTTGTTGTACCCGCCTACTTACTAAGGAGTTCACAAGCTCAGCCCCACACAGACCTGGAGCTGATTATGTTAACGCAGACTATTTAAGAAACTGAGCCTGATTTAAAGATTTTCTTGGATCTAGGACCATTTTGCCTAGCTTTTAGGTCCTTCCTTCTCCTAAAGTCCTTTGTACAACTTAGGAAAACCTCACAGAACAGACTTTCAGGAGGTCAGATGGGTTTCCTTGTGCCTTCACACACACACACACACACACACACACACACACACACGCTTTCTAGCCTTCTTAAGGACAAAAAGATGGGTGTGAACACATAGGGCCAGTGGTGCAATGGATAACGCGTCTGACTACGGATCAGAAGATTGTAGGTTCGACTCCTGTCTGGCTCGGAAGGGTTGTGGGTCTCTTTTTCATTATGTTCCTGTGGTATTCTTATTTACCTCAGACTTGTTATAGGTTCAATATTCTCCAGCAGGGCTCATCCAGCAGTTGTTCCACGGTAGAGCTGCAGTATTAGGACCACGGCTAGTTAAACGTTTCCCATTTGCTGCTGGACTCTACGTGACGGCCGTCACGTGGTGTGCTGCTTTTGTATTTCAACATGGGTCCCTGATTCTCTTAACTACATAAAAAAGCTTGTTGACAAAAGTGTGTGTGCGCGAGGGTCTGTGGACGCAGGCAGGTGTGTGCAATTGAATGCTTACCCATTTACATTTGTGAGAGGGACAAACCAACTCCTTGTGGGCTGCAGGCTTACAACTGGTAGCCCCAGTAGCCAGGCAGAACCACAGTTAAGGAGAGAGAGGAAGTTGGTCCATTATTAGAGAAGAACCATGAGCATCTTGCCCTGCTACCTTCTTCCCCTCTCAGCCACGATCGGCCACGATCGGCCAAGACCTCTCTATTAGGGTGGAGGGTGAACATTTCTTGGACCTCAGAAACTGAGGGATGTAGACCCAATATGTCCTCCAAGCGCCTAGAGACCTGGTGACCAATCTGGCATGGTGTTTTTCAGTATACCCAACCAATCTGGTTGCAAGGCAGATTTTAACAGTACTGCTGAAAAGGGACTCCCAGGCATCCCTGAGGCCATCATTTGCATAGGCCCTGCCCTTCTCTTTATCCTGCTTCCTACAAAGCAACTCATCACTGGCAGCAGTATAGATTTGGAGGTGGTGAAGAATAATGACAGGGAGGCTGAAAAAGAGAAAGAAAAGTCCCAGAAGTCCTGCAGGCTTCCTTGCTAAATGCTGCTGGACATAGAGCGCACCTTCTTTACTGCAAGGCAAATACATTCAAAATGTTGAGGAGAGACAATTTAAAAATACATATTACATGACACAGGACTGGAACCTGCTTTATTATTTCAATTAGTCTTGAAAACAAAGAAGATTTCTCTCCTAAAAGCTGTTAAAAATATGGAACGCTTCACGAATTTGCGTGTCATCCTTGCGCAGGGGCCATGCTAATCTTCTCTGTATCGTTCCAATTTTAGTATATGTGCTGCAGAAGCGAGCACACTTTATTGATGAACTGACAATGTTTATAAACTCTCTAAATCTACAGTCTCTAGACATAGGGTGGCCTGGCAGAGATGCTCAGATGGCCAGTAAGCATTCAAATCTGGGCCAATGGGCAAAAATGTATGAAGAGTAGCAATCCATTATTCTTCACTGCATTCGTGGTCCAAGACTTCACACACCGTAAGTATGTAGATTATGCCAGGGTTGCAAAGGCTCATGGTTTGGGCTACAGACAAGGAGCATTGTGACATCACGCTGCCTGTGAAACTTTGATATTAAAGGCGAAACAGCTGCACAGTAGGTTAGGTGAAGTGCTCTGAGTGTGGAAAGGCAGCATGCTTGGGACCCTGGACAAGGTGAGCCTACGACAAGGTGTCTGAATTTTAACCCGTATTGTAATATTAAACTCCTTTTTGTTGTACCCGCCTACTTACTAAGGAGTTCACAAGCTCAGCCCCACACAGACCTGGAGCTTATTATGTTAACGCAGACTATTTAAGAAACTGAGCGTGATCTAAAAGATTTTCTTGGATCTAGGACCATTTTGCCTAACTTTTAGGTCCTTCCTTCTCCTAAAGTCCTTTGTACAACTTAGGAAAACCTCACAGAACAGACTTTCAGGAGGTCAGATGGGTTTCCTTGTGCCTTCACACACACACACACACACACACTTTCTAGCCCTCTTAAGGACAAAAAGATGGGTGTGAATACATAGGGCCAGTGGCGCAATGGATAACGCGTCTGACTACGGATCAGAAGATTGTAGGTTCGACTCCTATCTGGCTCGGAAGGGTTGTAAGTCTCTTTTTCATTATGTTCCTGTGGTATTCTTATTTACCTCAGACTTGTTGTAGGTTCAATATTCTCCAGCAGGGCTCATCCAGCAGTTGTTCCACGGTAGAGCTGCAGTATTAGGACCACGGCTAATTAAACGTTTCCCATTTGCTGCTGGACTCTACGTGACGGCCGTCACGTGGTGTGCTGCTTTTGTATTTCAACATGGGTCCCTGATTCTCTTAACTACATAAAAAAGCTTGTTGACAAAAGTGTGTGTGCGCGAGGGTCTGTGGACGCAGGCAGCTTTGTGCAATTGAATGCTTACCCATTTACATTTGTGAGAGGGACAAACCAACTCCTTGTGGGTTGCAGGCTTACAACTGGTAGCCCCAGTAGCCAGGCAGAACCACAGTTAAGGAGAGAGAGGAAGTTGGTCCATTATTAGAGAAGAACCATGAGCATCTTGCCCTGCTACCTTCTTCCCCTCTCAGCCACGATCGGCCACGATCGGCCAAGACCTCTCTATTAGGGTGGAGGGTGAACATTTCTTGGACCTCAGAAACTGAGGGATGTAGACCCAATATGTCCTCCAAGCGCCTAGAGACCTGGTGCCCAATCTGGCATGGTGTTTTTCAGCATACCCGACCAATCTGGTTGCAAGGCAGATTTTAACAGTACTGCTGAAAAGGGACTCCCAGGCATCCCTGAGGCCATCATTTGCATAGGCCCTGCCCTTCTCTTTATCCTGCTTCCCACAAAGCAACTCATCACTGGCAGCAGTATAGATTTGGAGGTGGTGAAGAATAATGACAGGGAGGCTGAAAAAGAGAAAGAAAAGTCCCAGAAGTCCTGCAGGCTTCCTTGCTAAATGCTGCTGGACATAGAGCGCACCTTCTTTACTGCAAGGCAAATACATTAAAAATGTTGAGGAGAGACAATTTAAAAATACATATTACATGACACAGGACTGGAACCTGCTTTAATATTTCAATTAGTCTTGAAAACAAAGAAGATTTCTCTCCTAAAAGCTGTTAAAAATATGGAACGCTTCACAAATTTGCGTGTCATCCTTGCGCAGGGGCCATGCTAATCTTCTCTGTATCGTTTCAATTTTAGTATATGTGCTGCCGAAGCGAGCACACTTTATTGATGAACTGACACGTTTATAAACTCTCTAAATCTACAGTCTCTAGACATAGGGTGGCCTGGCAGAGATGCTCAGATGGCCAGTAAGCATTCAAATCTGAGCCAATGGGCAAAAATGTATGAAGAGTAGCATTCCATTATTCTTCACTGCATTCGTGGTCCAAGACTTCACACACCGTAAGTATGTAGATCATGCCAGGGTTGCAAAGGCTCATGGTTTGGGCTACAGACAAGGAGCATTGTGACATCACGCTGCCTGTGGAACTTTGATATTAAAGGCGAAACAGCTGCACAGTAGGTTAGGTGAAGTGCTCTGAGTGTGGAAAGGCAGCATGCTTGGGTCCCTGGACAAGGTGAGCCTACGACAAGGTGTCTGAATTTTAACCCGTATTGTAATATTAAACTCCTTTTTGTTGTACCGGCCTACTTACTAAGGAGTTCACAAGCTCAGCCCCACACAGACCTGGAGCTGATTATGTTAACGCAGACTATTTAAGAAACTGAGCGTGATCTAAAAGATTTTCTTGGATCTAGGACCATTTTGCCTAACTTTTAGGTCCTTCCTTCTCCTAAAGTCCTTTGTACAACTTAGGAAAACCTCACAGAACAGACTTTCAGGAGGTCAGATGGGTTTCCTTGTGCCTTCACACACACACACACACACACACTTTCTAGCCCTCTTAAGGACAAAAAGATGGGTGTGAATACATAGGGCCAGTGGCGCAATGGATAACGCGTCTGACTACGGACCAGAAGATTGTAGGTTCGACTCCTATCTGGCTCGGAAGGGTTGTAAGTCTCTTTTTCATTATGTTCCTGTGGTATTCTTATTTACCTCAGACTTGTTGTAGGTTCAATATTCTCCAGCAGGGCTCATCCAGCAGTTGTTCCACGGTAGAGCTGCAGTATTAGGACCACGGCTAGTTAAACGTTTCCCATTTGCTGCTGGACTCTACGTGACGGCCGTCACGTGGTGTGCTGCTTTTGTATTTCAACTTGGGTCCCTGATTCTCTTAACTACATAAAAAAGCTTGTTGACAAAAGTGTGTGTGCGCGAGGGTCTGTGGACGCAGGCAGCTTTGTGCAATTGAATGCTTACCCATTTACATTTGTGAGAGGGACAAACCAACTCCTTGTGGGTTGCAGGCTTACAACTGGTAGCCCCAGTAGCCAGGCAGAACCACAGTTAAGGAGAGAGAGGAAGTTGGTCCATTATTAGAGAAGAACCATGAGCATCTTGCCCTGCTACCTTCTTCCCCTCTCAGCCACGATCGGCCACGATCTCTCTATTAGGGTGGAGGGTGAACATTTCTTGGACCTCAGAAACTGAGGGATGTAGACCCAATATGTCCTCCAAGCGCCTAGACACCTGGTGACCAATCTGGCATGGTGTTTTTCAGCATACCTGACCAATCTGGTTGCAAGGCAGATTTTAACAGTACTGCTGAAAAGGGACTCCCAGGCATCCCTGAGGCCATCATTTGCATAGGCCCTGCCCTTCTCTTTATCCTGCTTCCCACAAAGCAACTCATCACTGGCAGCAGTATAGATTTGGAGGTGGTGAAGAATAATGACAGGGAGGCTGAAAAAGAGAAAGAAAAGTCCCAGAAGTCCTGCAGGCTTCCTTGCTAAATGCTGCTGGACATAGAGCGCACCTTCTTTACTGCAAGGCAAATACATTAAAAATGTTCAGGAGAGACAATTTAAAAATACATATTACATGACACAGGACTGGAACCTGCTTTATTATTTCAATTAGTCTTGAAAACAAAGAAGATTTCTCTCCTAAAAGCTGTTAAAAATATGGAACGCTTCACGAATTTGCGTGTCATCCTTGCGCAGGGGCCATGCTAATCTTCTCTGTATCGTTCCAATTTTAGTATATGTGCTGCCGAAGCGAGCACACTTTATTGATGAACTGACAATGTTTATAAACTCTCTAAATCTACAGTCTCTAGACATAGGGTGGCCTGGCAGAGATGCTCAGGTGGCCAGTAAGCATTCAAATCTGAGCCAATGGGCAAAAATGTATGAAGAGTAGCAATCCATTATTCTTCACTGCATTCGTGGTCCAAGACTTCACACACCGTAAGTATGTAGATTATGCCAGGGTTGCAAAGGCTCATGGTTTGGGCTACAGACAAGGAGCACTGTGACATCACGCTGCCTGTGGAACTTTGATAATAAAGGCGAAACAGCTGCACAGTAGGTTAGGTGAAGTGCTCTGAGTGTGGAAAGGCAGCATGCTTGGGTCCCTGGACAAGGTGAGCCTACGACAAGGTATCAGAATTTTAACCCGTATTGTAATATTAAACTCCTTTTTGTTGTACCCGCCTACTTACTAAGGAGTTCACAAGCTCAGCCCCACACAGACCTGGAGCTGATTATGTTAACGCAGACTATTTAAGAAACTGAGCCTGATCTAAAAGATTTTCTTGGATCTAGGACCATTTTGCCTAGCTTTTAGGTCCTTCCTTCTCCTAAAGTCCTTTGTACAACTTAGGAAAACCTCACAGAACAGACTTTCAGGAGGTCAGATGGGTTTCCTTGTGCCTTCACACACACACACACACACACACACACACACACGCTTTCTAGCCTTCTTAAGGACAAAAAGATGGGTGTGAACACATAGGGCCAGTGGCGCAATGGATAACGCGTCTGACTACGGATCAGAAGATTGTAGGTTCGACTCCTATCTGGCTCGGAAGGGTTGTGGGTCTCTTTTTCATTATGTTCCTGTGGTATTCTTATTTACCTCAGACTTGTTATAGGTTCAATATTCTCCAGCAGGGCTCATCCAGCAGTTGTTCCACGGTAGAGCTGCAGTATTAGGACCACGGCTAGTTAAACGTTTCCCATTTGCTGCTTGACTCTA